>NC_069500.1:890875626-890923126 GCF_027579735.1 Bombina bombina
TATGTTAATCCTGAAAACAATGCTCACATATTAAACAACATATAAATTTAAGTTTTCATAATTTACTTAAAGGGACCTAATACTCATATGCTAAATCACTTGAAACTGATGCAGTATAACTGTAAAAAGCTGACAGGAAAATATCACCTGAGCATCTCTATGTAAAAAAGGAAGATATTTTACCTTACAATTTCCTCAGCTCAGCAGAGTAAGTTCTGTGAAAAAAGTTATACTTCAGCTGCTGTCCAGCTGCAGGTAAAAAAAAAGAAAAAAGAAGAAATTAACTGCAGCCAATCAGCATCAACAGTGCTGAGGTCATGAACTCTTTTACTGTGATCTCATGAGATTTCATTTAACTCTCATGAGATTTCATAGTAAACTTCCTTAAAGGGATACTGAACCCAAATTTTTTCTTTTGTGATTCAGATAGAGCATGACATTTTAAGCAACTTTCTAATTTACTCCTATTAACAAATTTTCTTTATTCTCTTGGTATCTTTATTTGAAATGCAAGAATGTAAGTTTAGATGCCGGCCCATTTCTGGTGAACAACCTAGGTTGTCCTTGCTGATTGGTGGATAAATTCATCCACCAATCAAAAACTGCTGTCCAGAGTACTGAACCAAGAAAAAAAGCTTAGATGCCTTCTTTTTCCAATAAAGATAGCAAGAGAATGAAGAAACATTGATAATAGGAGTAAATTAGAAAGTTGCTTAAAATTGCATGCTATCTGAATCACAAAAGAAAAAATTTGGGTTCAGTGTCCCTTTAAACTGAATTGGGTAATAACATGAGTGTGCATGAGGCTCGCTCCCTTGGAGTTACCGGGACAGGCATACTGATTTGCTGCTTAATATCCTTTACAATGGGGTGTGAATGCTTAGGACATTTTGAGGTAAAATATTTTTCTTTTTTACATATAGATGTTCAAGTGATATTTTCTAGTCAGCTTTTTACAGCTATGCTGCATCACTTTCAAGTGTTTCAACATTTGGGTATCATGGCCCTTTAATTTGATATAGAAAAAATAGTAATTGTAATAACTTGCTGGAGACTGGAGTAGTTCTGTAATATAAGTACAGTTATCATTGCATTATGTTGTGTTTACTGTATTACCATTTCATATTAAAGGGACATTGAAATCTATAGTATGCTGGATAGTTAAAGGGAAAGTCTACTTGAAAAATGTTATTGTTTAAAAAGATAGATAATCCCTTTATTACCAATTCCCCAGTTTTGCATAACAAACATTGTTATATTAATACATTTTTTTACCTCTGTGATTAACTTGTATCTACACCTCTGCAAACTGCCTCCTTATCTCAGTTCTCATGACAGACTTGCATTTTAGCCAATTAGTGCTCATAAATAACTCCAAGGGAGTGAGCCCAATGTTACCTATATGGCGCACATGAACTAGTGCTGTCTAACTGTGAAACTGTCAAAATGCACTAAGATAAGAAGCAGCCTACCTAGATTTAGCTTTCAACAAAGAATACTAAAAGAACAAAGCAAATTTGATGATATTAGTAAATTGGAAACGGATCTGCATGCCCTATCTGAAACATTAAAGTTTAATTTTGACTTGACTGTCCCTTTAAGGTTCCAGCTTGCTATTGTTATTGACTTTTTAGTATAAAAGGGAACAAAAATAAAAGAAGAAAGCTATAGTGAAAATACAGTGAAAGCTTCCATCCTTCCTATATCAGCTCCTAATAAACTGTGGGAAAACATGTGACCCCACATTGTCAAGTTGTCATTCCAACCCCCATCCACAAAACACACTCCACACTTTATTTGGGGTCGAAAAGGCCGCAGCTCCTTTATTAACATAACAAATAAACATAAATAATATTAACTTCTTAACCAATCACAGTACTTGCCCCCTCTATTCACTCCACAAGACCCGCACAACTCAGGGGAGGGGCTACCACCATTAAACCAACCCCCTGCTGCTCAAATAGGAAGTACAATCCACATCATTACAGGCTTAAACCTCTACCAACTAGAGGAAGCACCCCACCACTAGTCACCCCCCGGATGAGAACCGCCACCCAGAGCAAAGGCCTTTTCGATCCCTTACTTCAAAGTGAAATTAAAGAGGTGTAAGCCCACCTCATTCAGATGGACCCCATCCTTCAAATAAAAACATTTACCTGATTCTCCCTCAAATTCCCCGTGTCTCAAACCCACACCCCCCAATCCGTCTCACATACCCACTCATCATCCTGTTAATCTTCCATCTGGAAGCCTCTAACCTCCCCAAATCCCAGGTTTGCCTCCACACCAAACGACTCTCAATCTCGGACCACACTATGATCAACCCAAGAAAGAGCTTCCGTAATCTGTCCATCCCACTCCTAAATTCATCCACCAAATCCTTCTGGGACATGAATCCCAGATCGTTCCCACCTACATGAATAACCAGGATTTGAGGGGGGGGGAAACAATCTAGCATACTCTGCCAACTGTCCCCACTTCATACACTGCACCCTAAACCACTTTATCAAAACTTGATCCCTAGACAGTCCCAATTGAACTCCATCTTCTTTCACAGCGGCAGCTTTCCTGGGCCAATAAACATATGAATTCCCGATCACCCAGCACCTCACTGGATCTGCCAAGAAAAATAAAGCTGTATCAGCTGCCGCCCCCCCAATTACACCACCATCCCCGGCCTGACATACCCCTGAAACCTCTCAGACCTACACCTCCCAATCCTCTTAATCACTGACACATCCAGACCCAACCCAGCAGCCTCAGTCCCTGCCCCAATTCTAAATGAATGGGACCCAAACTCCATACCCCCCATACCTAAAACCCCCAAAGCTTTCCGGAATACCAATATAAATTGGAATCGGGACAAGACTGATCCATCCTCATGGATCAAGAATGGGCCATTCCTAAATGGGCGGAGACTGAGAAAGATCCGAACAGCAGCCACCGGACAACATACACCCCCAATTTCTCTCAAACATCCTTTCCCCACCTGGTCTGTCTTGGACCTCCTCAACAATACCTCCACCATACCTTCCTTTAAAACCACCTCCTCCACATCGAGACCCCCATTATCTTTCCTATTTTTTCCCACCAACTCCGACACTCTGAATGCCCCGAAAAAGGCCAAAACAAACACCATCTTAAATAGCACCTCCTCAAACATAGAAAACATAAACCCTTCAAACAACCCGTCACCTTTTCCAAAACTGCAAACATCAACGGCCTCCTACTGTCCTTTCGCCCTTTCCCCCGACACAAACCTTTGATTGCCATCCTCACCACAAACACCTTTGTTAAGTCCTCAAACCCCATGAACTGAAACAGAAAGGCTAATGCCGCCACCCCTTTCCTTATCTCAGAAGGCAACAGCCTCTCTTCTCCCCAACTCTTCACCTATGACAACAAAACCCCCAACTGAACTGCGCCAAAGTAGACATATCTCCTACCTGGCCAGCTGTTACTGCTCTGGTTTATGTCTCTTTCAGTGGGTCTTCTTCCTCACTGAAGTCACCGCTGGCCTCCAGCTCTAGCGGTGGCTACGTCTACAGCTCCTGTTGCTCCATCAATTCCTCATCCCTGGCTTCGCCAGCCACCTCTCCCTTGGCCGTAATGGCACTTTCCTCTGCAAGAATAACAAAACAAATAAAATTTTACCCCACCGGAACCTCCATCTGCTCCTCTACCCCACCAGGGCCCCCCCGAAGTGCCAGTTAGCACACCATACCCAGCCTTATACCACCTCACTTTCAATAATCGCCCTACCAGCACCCCCTTTACTCCCTTAATGACCCTTCTATCTACTTAAGCCCTCCTCTCATTCTACCCCGTTTTCTTTTTTTTTTTTTGCCAATACCCCCTACCGGATTGCTGACTCATTAACCCCTTCATCCCCATCTTTCCCTTTCTCCTTTTTCTTTATAACCCACAAGCACCTGGCCAGCCCCAAAAGCCCCCACCATCAGCTTGCCCACGGAACCTCTGTCTAGCCATCTCCATCACTTCTGCTAACAAGTCCTCCATCCTGGGTAAGAAAAAATCTCTCACCGTGCTGCTCCAGGTAAAACTGACTGCTCCTACTTCCTGTTGTGGGTTTATAAACCCCACTTCCTAGCCCATCCCCTTGTCCTCTGTCTCTCCCCATGCTCTGCTTCCTAGTGGGGTCACATAACCCTTTCTTCAATTAATTCCTTCAGTGTTATTACTTTAACCACTCCACTGAAAAAAACAAGCACACCCACATTTAAAGGAACAGTCAACACAGTAGATTTGCATAATCAGCAAATGCAAGATAACAAGACAATGCAATAACACTTAGGGGTTGGTTTATTAATGTGCGAGCGGACATGATATGATGTAGCGTATCATGTCCACTGCACATCGATAAATGCAGACAGCATACGCTGTTAGCATTTATCATTGCACCAGCGGTTCTTGTGAACTGCTGGTGCAATGCCGCCCCCTGCAGATTCACGGCCAATCTAGCAGGGGGTGCCAATCAACCCTATCATATTCGATCGGGTTGATTTCTGTCCGCCGCCTCAGAGCAGGCAGACAAGTTATGGAGCAGTGGTCTTTAGACGCTGCTTCATAACTTCTGTTTCCGGCGAGCCTGAAGGCTCGCCAGAAATAAGGGGCCTCAAGCTCTGTACGGAGCTTGATAAATTGACCCCAAAGTCTGAAACTCAAATGAATAGTAGATTTTTTTTGACAATTTTAAAAGTTATGTCTATTTCCACTCCCCCTGTACCATGTGACAACCATCATCCAATCACAAATGCATACACGTACCATATGACAGCCATAAGCCAATCACAAATGCATATACGCTTATTCTGTGAATTCTTGCACATGCTCAGTAGGAGCTGGTGACTCAAAAAGTTTAAATATAAAAAGACTGTGCACTGGAGCCCTTTGCAATAAGTAGTTGAAACCTGTAAATGCATATTTATTCAATATTAATTTTTATTAAAGTTTTTAACTATGTTTTTACTGTAAATCTTTCACATTCCAATGTTCTTCACATAGGGGAATATGTTCTAAATATTTTTAAATAAATATTATTCCTATATATATCTGTATATATCTATACCTATGTATAATTATATATATATACATATATATATATATATATATATATATATATATAGGTATAGATATATATTTTACTAAAAAAACATCATATACATACAGAAATATGTATTTATGAATAAATAGAACATATTGTGCTATGTGAAGAACATTGGAATGTACATTAATATTTCATGTAGGGTTAGGGCACTTGGTTAAACACAATCGGGTGGGCGCTCGTAAGGGTTTTAGTTTTTCCTCCTACTTTTTGCTCTCCATTGAAGTTTATGGGTAATACGTTAATGTAGTTGCAATATTCTAACTTTTTGAGCACGTCCAGTAAGCATGTGAGCGAAAAGTTTTTACTTTCGGCTTGTAATATGCGCGGTACCCAACGCATGCAAAAATCTTACTTCTAGCGGAGTTAGTGTGAGAGAGAATCTGTCCTGTTACTGGATCCTGAGGTGCAGATTTGAAGAACCCTGATCTAGACCCTGATATGACTTTTTAAGTAACTATTTATATTGAATTTTTTTACTGTCACAACATAATCATCAGTGTTTGGGAATAAACAACATAGCACACAAATACAAGTGGGGGACAAATATATTAGAACTAACATCGCTCAAGCTCAGTCAATAGCGTTTGTAGTAATAATATTTAAGAGCTCAAGCAAAAGTCTAGGGTGCACTAACCTCTGTGTGTCAGATAGTGCAGAAATACTAAATCCCTCACATAATAGACTTCTATGGCTTGCGCTTAAAAACTCATGATGGCTATTGCTCAAGCACTAAGCCATAGGTCAAATAGTGGAGTTTTTCACTTACTTTTTAACTATGGTTTTCTATTATAATATTACTTTAAAACACTGCACACATACATACATACACATACCTACATAAGTACAAACAAACACATACATACACATAAGTACATACAAATACATGCATACACATACCTACATAAGTACAAACACATACATACATATACATACCTACATAAGTACAGACACATACATACACTCACATACCAACATAAGTACAAACACATACATACATACATACACATACCTAAATAAGTACAGACACATACATACATACATACATACATACATACATACATACACATACCTACATAAGTACAAACACATACATACATACACATACCTACATAAGTACAGACACATACATACATACACATACCTACATAAGTACAAACACATACATAATACACATACCTACATAAGTACAGACACATACATACATACACATACCAACATAAGTACAGACCCATACATACATACACACCTACATAAGTACACACACATACATATACATACCTACATAAGTACAGACCCATACATACATACCTATATAAGTGCACACACATACATACACATACCTACATAAGTACAGACCCATAAATACATACCTACATAAGTGCACACACATACATACACATACCTACATAAGTACAGACCAATACATACATACACATACCTACATAAGTACACACACATACATACACACACCTACATAAGTACAGACACATACATACATACATACATACATACATACATACACATACCTACATAAGTACAGACACATACATACACATACCTACATAAGTACACACACATACATACACATACCTACATAAGCACACACATACTTACATAAGAAAACACACATACAGACACATACATACATCATACATACATACACATACCTACATAAGTACACACACATACCTACATACACACATACCTACATAAGTACACCACATACATATACATACATAAGCACACACACACACACATACATACATACACATACCTACATAAGTACACACACAAACATACATACAAATACCTACATAAGTACACACACATACATACACATATCTACATAAGCACACACACATACATACACATATCTACATAAGTACACACACATACATACATACACATACCTACATAAGCACACACACATACAGACACATATCTACATAAGTACACAAACATAGATGCATACACATACCTACATAAGTACACAAACATAGATGCATACACATACCTACATAAGTACATACATATACATACATACACATACCTACATAAATACATACACATACCTACATAAATACACACACATACATACACATAAGTACATACACATACATAGGGGCTGAATGATCAAGCTCGGAATGGAAACAGAAGTTATAAAGCAGCACACGCATACATACACATACATACATAAGTACACACACATACATACACATACCTACATAAGTACAGAATCATACATACATACATAAACATACCTACATAAATACACACATACATACACATACATAAGTACACACACATACCTACATAAGCACACACACAAACATACAAATACCTACATAAGTACACACACATACATGCATACATACACATATCTACATAAGCACATACACATACACATATCTACATAAGAACACACACATATATACATACACATATCTACATAAGCACACACATATACAGACATACACATATCCACATAAGCACACACACATACAGACACATATCTACATAAGTACACACACATAGATGCATACACATATCTACATAAGTACACACACATACATACATACACATATCTACATAAGCACACACACATACAGACACATATCTACATAAGTACACACCCATAGATGCATACACATATCTACATAAGTACACACACATACATACACATACATAAGCACACACACACACACACACACATACACATACATAAGCACACACACATACATACACATACATAAGTACACACATACATACATACATACATACATACACATACATAAGCACACACACACATACATACACATACATAAGCACACACACATACATACATACACATACCTACATAAGTACACACACATACATACATACACATACCTACATAAGTACACACACAAACATACATTCAAATGCCTACATAAGTACACACATATACATGTATACATACATACACATACCTACATAAGCACACACACATACAGACACATACCTACATAAGTACACACACATACATACATATACCTACATAAATACACACACATGCCTACATAAGTACACACACATACATACACATAAGTACATACACATACATACATAGGGGCCGAATGATCATGCTCAGAATGGAAACAGAAGTTATAAAGCAGCACACACATACATACACATACCTACATAAGTACAGACACATAGATACATACCTACATAAGCACACACATACCTACATAAGAAAACACACATAAAGACACATACATACATAAGTACAGGCACATACATAAGTACACATACATAAGTACACACACATACCTACATAAGCACACACACACATACATACTGTACATACATACACATACCTAAATAAGCACACACACATACATACATACAAACACATACCTACATAAGTACACACACAAACGTACATACAAATACCTACATAAGTACACACACAAACGTACATACAAATACCTACATAAGTACACACACATACATACATACACATATCTACATAAGTACACACGCATACATACATACATACATACACATATCTACATAAGCACACACACATACATACATACAAACACATACCTACATAAGTACACACACAAACGTACATGCAAATACCTACATAAGTACACACACAAACGTACATACAAATACCTACATAGGTACACACACATACATACATACACATATCCACATAAGTACACACACATACATACATACAAATACCTGCATAAGTACACACACAAACGTACATACAAATACCTACATAAGTACACACACATACATACATACACATATCTACATAAGTACACACACAAACGTACATACAAATACCTACATAAGTACACACACATACATACATACACATATCTACATAAGTACACACGCATACATACATACACATATCTACATAAGTACACACACATACATACATACATACATACACATATCTACATAAGCACATACACATACATACACATATCTACATAAGTACACACACATACATAACTACACACACATACATACATACACATATCTACATAAGCACACACACATGCATACATATACATACCTACATAAATACACACACATACCTACATAAGTACACACACATACATACACATAAGTACATACACATACATACATAGGGGCCGAATGATCAAGCTCGAAATGGAAACAGAAGTTATAAAGCAGCACACACATACATACACATACCTACATAAGTACAGACACATACATACATACCTACATAAGCACACACATACCTACATAAGAAAACACACATAAAGACACATACATACATACATACATACACATACCTACATAAGTACAGACACATACATAAGTACACATACATAAGTACACACACATACCTACATAAGCACACACACATACATACATACACATACCTACATAAGCACACACACATACATACATACAAACACATACCTACATAAGTACACACACAAACGTACATACAAATACCTACATAAGTACACACACAAACGTACATACAAATACCTACATAAGTACACACACATACATACATACACATATCTACATAAGTACACACGCATACATACATACACATATCTACATAAGTACACACACATACATACACATATCTACATAAGTACACACACAGACATACATACATACACATATCTACATAAGCACATACACATACATACATACACATATCTACATAAGTACACACACATACTTACATACACATATCTACATAAGCACACACACATGCATACATACACATATCTACATAAGCACACACACATACATACATACACATATCTACATAAGTACACACACATACATACATACACATATCTACATAAGTACACACACATACATTCACATATCTACATAAGCACACACACATACATACATACATACATACACATATCTACATAAGTACACACACATACATACATACACATAAGTACATACACATACATACAGTACACATAAGTACAAACACATACTTACATACACATAAGTACACACACATACATACACATAAGTACATACACATACATACATACACATATCTACATAAGTACATACACATACATACATACACATATCTACATAAGTACAGACACATACATTAATAAACGCATATATCTACACACATAAATATACTCCTTTGAGCCTTTTTTTTAATAATAAACCATAATTTTATATTTAATATACATATACATATGAATTAAATACTTTATTAGAAAATATTTTACATGTGATTTTTTAATGCATATTTTCATGCATTACCACATTACATCAGGACCCCAAAAGACTTACATTTTACAGTACTATTTTGTGTTGTGCTCAACCACTCATAATAAGAGCGGTAATGGTGCTCCCTGCGCTATCCAAAGTATAGGGAGCACTTGTGTTCAAATATCATATTTCCTTTGTTCTATTTGTATCCTATGTTGAAGAGTTTGCTCATGAGCAGCAAATCATATAATAAGGAGCTAGCTGAACACATCTGGTGAGCAAATGGCAAGAGTCATATATGTACAGCCACCAATAACCTATCAGTGTATTTCTGCTCCTGAGCATACCTAGGTATGCTATTCAACAAAGGATACCAAGAGAACAAACACATTTAATACTAGAAGTAAGTTGGAAAGATGTTTGAAATTGCATGCTGTATCTGAATCATGAAAGTTTGATTGTAACTTTGCTGTCATTTTAACTTTGGGAAAATAGAAGTGATACAGACTGAAATTTGAATCTAACATGCTGTTTCTGTAAATTACTCCTAAAATGATTTTGACTGAAACAAAATGTATTTATTCTAGTTTCGGTATATAAATATTTAGTAGTAACAGCACCATCTTGTGGTACGCAATTACAGTATATATTAGGCCTGTCAAAAATAATCGTTTTGACGATGCATCGCGATGCGGCATGAAACGATTCTGCATCGATGCGCTGAGACGCGATAATCGATTAACGTTACCCACGTGACCAGCCTCCAGGAAAAGTAAAAGAAAGTGCGCGAAAGTGCGCGGTACATCGTTTTGACGTCACTGACGTCACGTCACCCAATAAAGCAACATGGGCGCTCCATGGGCGGTCTCTTGAAGTGCCGAAGTTACGCAGTAGGAGCAAAGCAGCAAAGCAGGAGTGTGTTGCCTGAGATTGATGATGGTACACGGCAGTATACTACAGCTACACGGCGGGCTCATTTTTATTTTGTGGGAGACAGAGGAGGAGACCTATGGTGAGAATTAGACTAACTAACTGTTTGTTTAGTTAATAGTTACCAAAACGTTGTACATTTTGCCAATGCCATGCCATAATTGCCATTGCCATGCCTGCCTATTGCCTCAACTGCCTACTACTTGCCATAGGTAAACTAATTATTAACTTACTTAAAGAGCAAATCAATAAGGGGTACACAATCACATTTATTACACAATAAGGGGTAACAATTAAATACTTGCCTTATTTACTTAACGTAGTATGCTGAGCTGACTGAGGCTCAGGCTGCTGCATAATTAATTGCTGCATTATTGAATAATATTGCATAATTTGCATATATAAAAAATGTATTATAAATAAATATAGTATACTATTGTCTAATAATGTCTCTATTAGTCTAATCTGTATCTATTATCTACATGTTTTTCACATGGATGGATGGCCTGGTCTGAAGTTCTAATATTTTAATAATATATTAATTCAAGAAAGTGCATGCAATTTTAAACAACTTTCCCTATTATATAATTTGCTTATCCTTTGTTGAAATGCATAGCCTCCTCCTTGTGCACAAAGTATTATATACTAAGTAATGTGTGTGCTGTGCAAGTGCAATGCATTGCTAATATGTCATCAACAAACGATATCTGAGAAGTATGAAGCAAATTAAATAATAGAAGTTAGTTATGATGTTTATTTAAAATTGTATTCTCTATCTGAATCATGAAAGTAAATGTTTGGGTTTTTGCACCTTTAAGTGTGTAATATATTACAGTAACTTACAGTGTCAGTGAGTGAGTGATGTCCCCTGCAATTATCACAATGCAATTTGTTTTAAAATTTATGTTCGCAAAATGTATGGCATTGGCAAAGTAGTTGAAGTTACTAGTACTTTTTGATTTTACATTTGCGGCTTGAGATTTTGACAACTGGAACTTAGTGTATTTTCTTTTTTTTTTAACACTGACAGAGTTTGACGTTGACAACAACATCATCCGTCACATATGTCATGCTAAAATGACAGAGGGAGACAAAAAAGATAGAGAGATAAAAAATGCACCTAGCATTTTAAAAGCAAGCATCTGGGCACATTTTGGATTTTATGAACATACTGGAAAGCACGAATTGGACAAGACACACGCGGTTTGTAAAGCCTGTCACACAAAAATTAAATACCTAGGGAATACTACTAACTTGAGAAATCACGTTAGACGTTTTCACTCTGAGATGCTAACACCTGCCGCTGCCGCCAGTGCCACTGCCAAGGAAATAACAAGACTAGCTGAAGCTCATCAGCCAAGAATTGATGCAATGCTGTCAACTTTGCCACCCAACTCTGAAAAAGGGAAGAGAATAACCAAAGCTGTGGCAACTTTCATAGCGAAGGACCTACGGCCTTACTCTGTTGTGGAAAACCTTGGGTTTCGCAACCTGTTGAAGACACTAGAGCCACGTTATAAGATCCCGTCACGCAATCACTTAACAGAAAACGTTATACCTGCACTCTACCAAGAAACAAAAGCTCAGGTAATTGCATCAATGAGCCAAGCCAGTCGAGTCGCACTAACGTGTGATTCATGGACTTCAGTCACGACGGAGTCTTATGTAACAGTAACTGCACATTACATTAGCAAGGACTGGAAGATCTTGTCGCATGTGCTGCAAACGAGAGCAGTTTATGAGTCTCACACGGGTTCTCATCTGGCGGAGCTACTGTCTCGTGTCGTGGAAGAATGGCAGCTGTCCGATAAATCTGTAGTGCTTGTGACCGACAATGCTTCGAATATGATTGTTGCTGCTCAAGTTGGAAAATTCCCTCATGTAAAATGCTTCGCCCATACACTGAATCTCGCATCCCAGCGGGCGCTGAAAGTGGCCACGCTCTCCAGGCTTTTAGGCAGAGTGCGACGAATATCAACATTTTTTCACCGCAGCACTACAGCAAACCACTGTCTGAAAGAAAAACAGAAATGTCTTGGCCTGAAGAATCATAAGCTGATAACTGATGTGACAACAAGGTGGAACAGCTCATATGACATGGTCGAGAGGTTCCTAGAACAGCAACCTGCAATCTGTGCCACATTGTTGTCTCCAGAAGTCAGAAAAAGTGAGTCAGATCTCTGCACTCTCAACGAAACAGATGTGTCAAATGCAGAGGATGCTGTGAGTGCATTAAAGCCAATGAAAGATGCAACCACACTGATGTCAGAAGAGCGCAATCCAACTGTTTCTCTCATTGCCCCTCTAAATGCACAACTGCTCCAGAACATGACAGACACCATGGGAGACACACCCATGATCCATGAGATCAAGAATGCCATCAAAACAGATCTCCTGAAGAGGTACAGCAGTGAGGCAGAGAAGAAGATACTTTATACAGCCTCTGCCCTGGATCCTCGTTTTAAGGGACTGCCTTTTATTCTCACAGAGGAGGAGAGATTGGAGATATACAGAGGAGTGACTGAGGAGGCTGCATCCTTGGAGGTAATTTTAATTGCATCATGTTTCTTGAAAAATTTATAAATTGAAAACAAACATAAAACATACCATCATCCATACAAAATAGGCTTAGCTATCACTGCAGTAGCTTGATTAGTAGCTAGTTTAATGAGTACAAGGTTTATTATATAAGTCAGTTTGAAAACGCCACAGTCAGTCAACTTTCCTCCTCCTCCGTCCACTCCCGAGTCCTTCCTAATAGATGTGAGCTGTTGCATGCATTTATTTATGCACTACTGTCTCTCTGAGCACACACATAGCATTAGCTGGCTGGCTGCTCGAGGTAATAATGAATGCTATTTTTTCTATTCTTTTGTTCAAACACAGATTGAGTGTACTAGTACAGTTACATCTAGGAGGACAAACGTGGATGAAGTGCCACTGCCTGAGGGAAAAGAAACTCTGGAAGAAGAATCAGCCATCGAGGAGGATAACCCTTCTCCTCCCAAAAGAAAGTCCACATCGCTTCTCATGACTTTGCTGGGACAGTCTTTCACTGACACTGAAGGTACAATAGAACCCAAGACCCCCTATGCCAAGGCTGAAGAGGAAATAGAGAAATATTGTAAAGCCCCATCTCTGCCTCTCACTGAAGACCCTTTGAAATGGTGGCATGTACATGAGGTCATATTTCCCCTCCTCTCTCATTTGTCAAAGCGATACTTGTGTATCCCAGGTACAAGCGTGTCTGCAGAGCGTGTTTTCTCCACTGCAGGAGATGTGGTAACGGCAAAAAGAAGCACCCTCAAACCAGAGCATGTGGATCAACTAGTGTTTTTACAGAAAAACCTACATATTCCATAATTCTGAGTAGTGATTCAGGTTTATAATATTAATATTTAATGTTTTTTGGCACATCCAGAAGAAAGTGCTGTGTGCCCCACTGCCCAGTGCAGACTACTACTGTTAAGTTATTTTATATTTGTTACTGTTATATAGCTTATAGCTTTTTGAAAAATGAAGCTTAAAACCTTGAGTAAATCTTTGTTGGATCACAAAATATACTAGTACACTACACGACACGACCGACCACGTCACTCTGTCACAGTCACACACACACACAAACAATACAAAAGAAACAACACACAACTGCACACACCTCATGTGTGCGTGTCAGTGTCACCCTTCACCATGATTCACTCTTTTTATGATGTGTGTTTTTTTTGGTATTGTTTGACTGTGTGCGACTGTGACTGTGTGTGTGTTGTGTAACAATATATTTGTGATCCCATAAAGATAATCAAAGTTAGTAAATCTAGTAGTTCAATGCTACTTGTTGTATAATGTCTATTACTACTTCTAGTGTTACTGTGATGTTTGCCAATCAGGAAGTGCTCTGTTTTGTAGATGTTGTGCTATTGTTTACAGCACACCCCTGTATTGTTTGCAATGCAGTGAGTGCATAGTGCACACTGCATAAGGGATTATTAATATTATTCATTCACACTAAAAATTGTCTATTTTAAATAGACCCTTTAAGAAAGATATCATATGTTTTTGTTTATGATCCCAATCCCAAATGCCATCCCACCCACTCCCAGGCAGATCTGTAGGGGTTAACCGAATATAACCAACCAGTTAACAATAACAATGTGTGTATACTGCAGTGTCTAACTGTCTCTTTATGAGTGTGTGAGTGTGTCTGTGAGTGAGTGAGTGCCAGTTTGAAAAGTTTGTATGTATCTCATTCTCTATGAGTGTGTGTGAGATGAGTGTATTAACTGCCTTTGAATGTTTTTGTTTGTATGTGATTGTGTGTCTGTCCCAGTGTCTAAGTGTCTATGAGTGTGAGTGTGACTGTGGCTGACTGGGTGGCTGTGGTGCCTTTGAATGTTTTTGTTTGTGTGTGTGTCCCACTGTCTCTCTAGTGTCTGAGTGTCTAGTGAGTGTGACTGTCTAACTGTCTATGAGTGCACTATGCAGAGAGTGAGACTGAAGCCAAACCACTATAGGGGAAGGAAAAGCCTTGAGTAAACCTTGAGTAAATCTTTATTGGATCACAAATATAATGTACACTACAGACAGACAGTACAGCACACACAGCACACAGTGCCACACACAACAGCACAATACAAAAATAAAGCACACACACCTCAGGTGAGTGGCGTGCCACCCTTTCTTCACCATGATTTACTCCTTGATGTCTGTGTCCTTTTTTATGTATTGTTTGTTTGTGTGTGACTGCTGTGTACTGTTCAGTGACAGACTCAGTCACTGTTCAGTTGTGTGTAGTACTGCTTTAACAGTAACTAATAACTAACTAATTATATTTGTGATCCCATAAAGATAATATAATCATCAAGAAGAAACTGTAGTTATAGTAGTTCAGTTCAATGCTACTTGTTTTAAATGTCTCTCTCTCTAGTACTATTGTAAGTCTGTAACTGTGTGTAAACTAATTGTATATGTCACAATCACATGTGTGTTGTGTGCACACTCTGTGCTGTGTGTTGTGTTCCAGATTCTTCACGTGATGTTTGTTTGCCACAAATTGACAGTCATGAAGGCACAGTGGACTGCACCTGTAATTTTGTACCTATAAGGGATTTATGTTTTGTTTTCTGAGGACAATTTTCACACAAATAAGGTATTATGGTGGTAACTTAAGCTTAACCTATCTATTTTGGTTTTAATTTAATGTCTATTATTATATTATTATTACTAAGTAAGTAAAGAAATTAAATTAAAACCAACATAGATAGGTTAGACATTTATTTGTTGTTCATGTTTCTTTACAAGTGTATAGTGTACTACTTACTATATATAATATATACATTTAAATATTTTCTTTTACTGAAGAAGTACACTGTGAGCACTGCACTTTTTACACTACGTACTCTGTAACTACAGTTTGATGCCATAATATTGTTTCCAAACCAATACAACAATTGCCATTTAGTATTTACTGTTCTATAAACTGTTGTTGTCTGCTGTGTTCAGACTTTGCCACAGGAAGAGTGTCCTTTTTTGAGCTAATAAAATAAAAAAAGAGTTTATTTCAATACTTTGACTTCTTGAATTTTTTTTTCTGAAAAATTTAAAAATTGGGCAGAAATAGTGTAGTAATCGTGATGCATCGCGATGCATCGTAGAATCGAATCGTATCGAATCGTTACGATGATAATCGTAATCGAATCGAATCGTGAGACAGGTGAAGATGCGCAGCTCTAGTATATATATATATATATATATATATATATATATATATATACAGGTGGCCCTCGTTTTACAACGGTTCAATTTACACCGTTTCAGAATAACAACCTTTTTTTCCAGTCATGTGACTGCTATTGAAAAGCATTGAGAAGCAGTGCATTTATTAAAATAGCCAGTAGGTGGAGCTGTCCACTTGTGTTGCAGCAATGCCAAGCAAGCTGAAATGAATCAGTTTAACCAGACCTGAGCTATCGAACATATTTCAAAGAAACAAGATCTTCCTGTCTATAACTCAGTCCAGATCGGAATGCATAGAAAGAACTGTTTGCAGAAAAATGCAAGTGAAGTCTGTGTTGTGTGATTATTTTATTAGGTTTAGCAAATGTTTTTGTTCATTTAACTTAGTTTAATTATATATTATGTGTTGTGTGATTATTTTATTAGGTTTATAATGCTGTCTAGCATTTAAAGTCTTTATTTCAAAGCTTTAAAAATAATGTATTAGGTGTTACTTATGACAATTTTGAGAGGGGCCTGGAACCTATCTCCCTCACTTCCCATTGACTTACATTATAAACTGGGTTTCAATTTACAACGGTTTCGATTTACAACCATTCCTTTTGGAACCTAACCCCGGCGTAAACTGAGGGCTACCTGTATATATATATATATATATATATATATATATATATATATAAATATATATATATATATATGCTAATTCAAATTAGTACAAAACCATTTTTGAATTCCAAATGTACCAGAGAGGTTTCTGAAACTTTACATACATTGACATATAAATTAGAACATAAAACACAGCAGAATGATTGTCCAGATCCAAGACATGGACAATGTCACTGAGATATCTCCATCACATAAGGGGTTTACATAAACTGACTCCTAATTCTACAGATAGACTCCTTATATGTAATCTTACTGGAATTTTATATAACTAAATTTACACATATTCCTTTTGTTCCCCGTCATTGGGGTTTTGTGATTTAATAATAATAATAATGATACAGCACATTCTTTTCTAAGGCACCAGAGAACAATGTGATCTCTTAGGGGGTACATATGCGCCCCTGTCCGTCCCAGCTCGCCGCTGGCGAGCAGCAATCCACTACTGGAATTCAACATTGCACAAGAGCGCTATTCTGCACTTTTGTGCAACACCGCCCCCTGCCAGTGCACAGCCAATCTCACACGTGCAGGAGCTGTCAATCTCCACCTAAGAGGAGAAGAAGAGGTTCGGAAGCAGCGTTCTAATGACCGATGCTTGATAAATACTGACTGCAGGTTCTCTTGTGAGAACCTGCAGTTGTAGCTAGGGGAACGGCTTGATAAATCGAGCCCATAGTGTTGCTAATTTAAAAAGTCTGCAAAATTAAAAATGATACTCATTGGGATTTGTTTTAGACCTTGTATTGAATTGTAGGAGTCTTTGTTTTACATAAAGATTGCTACATAGTAACATAGACATTTCTCAAGATCAATTTTGTGTACCGATGAGACTTCTTAGAATATCTTGCCTGAGCCGTGAAGTTTTGAAGATCAGGCCCCCAGGAACCAGTTTATATTTGCCTGCATTCTATTGTTCTGACGTTAATGCTTTAGCTTTGCATAGAATAAGAATGACAGGTATAGCTAGTTTTACATAAAAAAAATTTAGGACATAAGTTTGCTAAAAATCATAGAAGGCATTGTATAAATATATTTATTGTCTTTTTTTAACATGGCATGGTAGACATTCAATGGTTTCATATAGAGCATACAATTTTGAATAACTTTCAAATTTGTTTCTAGTATTAAAGTGAAAGTTAACTATACCTAATCACTATGAATGTCATGAAACTATATACAAAAATAACATGACTTTCATTCATCTTTTTTTTTTTTTATTGCTTTCTTAAACTCTTACTTATGTACCTTTTAATCCGATAAACTTGATCGCCGTTCCTCGGCCTCCATTACTTTTTTTTTGTGTGTGCTGTGACGAAACACTTTTATATCTTACTGATTGGTTCCCCCAGTGGCGTCTAAAACTGTTCCATTTACGCCCCTGGCTTGAAATGCGCATGTGGCTATTACAGAATTTCCTTGGTGTGTAGAGGAGCATTCATGATAGCCGCATGGGCAGTAGATTGAAAAGGGAATCCCATCTACTGACAACACTAAATTCACACAATAGGCTTTTGTGTGCTATTCATTGCGCATGCGCGGAAAATTCTCTTCACAAGAACGAGCACGGATCAATACGCATACAGTGGGTGGGACCGCTGTTATGCGTTAGACTCCTAAAGCCGGAAGCAAGCAGGGGGGCGGAGGAACAAATCAAATGTTAGATTTATAAAATATATATATTTTAACAATTGTTTCGTATATTGAGAAAAAAAACTAGCGACTATTTAGTTTTATAGTAGGTAAATTCATAGTGGTATTCAAGGATCGCAAAATTTACTTTCACTTTCAATGTTCTTCATTCTTTTGGTATCCTTTGTTGAAGGAGCAGCAATGCACTACTGGAAGTTTATTGAACACATTAGGTAAGACAATAATAAGAGGCATATATGTGCAGCCACCAATCTACAGCTAGCTCCCACTAGTGGATTGCTACCTAAGTATGCTTTTCAACAAAGAATACCAACAGAACAAATCATATTAGGTAATAGAAGTAAAATGGAATTTTTTTTTTAAATTACATTTTCTATCTGAATCATGAAAAAAAATGTATGGGTTTCATGTCCCTTTTAGGAAGCGAAAGATACGAGGAAAAAGCTAAATTAAATATGATAGCTAATTATTTTAATATTAATGATGACTGCCTGATATTTGAATGCAGTTTTTTTTACTTTAAGGGGTAGGAGAATCAGATTTTACAATATATAAATATGTATATATGTATACACGTGTATATATCACCTAGATTACGAATTTTGCGCTAAACAGGGTGCGAAACTAACACCAAAAAAGTTGTGTTCTTTCACTCTCCATTGCGCTGCCATTACGAGTTACTGAAAAGACTCCTTGTGCGTGCGATATGGTGGCGTTAAGCTCTATATCGCACAAAATCCAAGGGCTGCTTTGACATGCTCTTGCACGCTTTCCCCCATAGACATCAATGGGGAGAGAGAGAGTTAGAAAAAAAACACCTGAACAAATCAGCCAATAGGATTTCAGTAGCTCTCATCCTATTGGCTGTTTTGAACAGCCAATAGGATTTCAGAAGCTCTCCTCCTATTGGCTGATTTGAATTTGAAGAATCAAATCAGCCAATAGGAATGCAAGGTACGCCATTTTGAAACAGCTACCTTGCATTCAACTTCAGTGTACGGCGGTGACCGTATGAAGAGGACACTGAGCAGGATGGGTTCGGCTTCCAGGATGGCTCCACTCTGTGCCGCCGGAATGAAGATAGAAGGCGTCCCTGAGATGGATAAGGTGTCACCGCCTGGATGAAAACTTCTCGCCGTCTGGATGAAGATGGATGTCCGGACTTCAGGAACCATGAGTAGATATTCTGGGGTTAGTGTTTTTTTTATTTTTTATTTTTGTGGGTGGGGTTTTTTTTACAATAGGGCTTGGGGCTTTTGTAAAAGAGCTGGATGCCCTTTTAAGGGCAATGCCCATACAAATGCCCCTTTAGTGGCAATGGGTAGCTTAGTTTTTTTTAGAGTTAGGTTTTTTTATTTGGGGGGTTGGTTGGGTAGTGGGTTTTACTGTTGGGGGGACTTTGCATTTTTTTACAGTTAAAAGAGCTATTTAACTTAGGGCAATGCCCTACAAAAGGCCCTTTTTAAGGGCTATTGGTAGTTTAATGTAGGCTAGGGGGTGTTTTTATTTTGGGGGGCTTTTTTATTTTTATAGGGCTATTAGATTAAGTGTAGTTGTTTTTATTTTTGATAATTTCGTTTATTATTTTTTGTAAGCTTAGTGTTTTTTATTTTTCATAATTTAGTGTTTATTATTTTTTGTAATTTTAGATTTTTTAATTTTTTTCATAGTCTTAGATTTTTCTAAAATTTGTCATTTAGATTTTTTTAATTGGCAGTATTTTTAGAATAGTTATGTTAAGTTAATTTATAGTTTAATATTAGTTTTATTATTAAATATAGTTATATTGTAATTTTAATTTAAAGTTAGGGGGGTGTTAGGTTTAGGGGTTATTAGTTTAATTTAGTGTTTTGCGATGTGGGGGGCCGGCGGTTTAGGAGTTAATAGGTTCATTTAGTGGTGGCAATGTGGGAGCCCGGAGGTTTAGAGGTTAATAGGTTTATTTAGTGGCGGCGATGTCGGGGAGTAGCGGATTAGGGGTTAATATATTTAAATAGTGTTGGCGATGTGGTTGGGCGACAGATTAGGGGTTAAAAAGTTTTAAATAGTGTTTGCGATGCAGGAGGCGGGCGGTTTAGGGGTTAATAGGTAGTTTATGGGTGTTAGTGTACTTTGTAACAGTTTAGTTATAAATTTTGTGAAACATTTTTGTTTCACAAAATCCATAACTACTGCTCTCAGATGGTGGTATGGATCGTGTTGGTATAGGCTGTAACACAAGCTTTTTAGCCTGAACGCACAACCTGTAATACCAGTGCTATGAAAATCCTACACAAAAATTAAATTTTTTGGAGTGCGGATTGGACATTGCGTTACAGGCTAAAATGCTTGCGGTATAGCTATACTGACATGACTGGCCATTACGCTGGAATGGCCATTTTTTCAGCATTAAAAGCCGTACTGCAACACTTGTAATCTAGCTGTATGTGTTTATATGTGCATATATGTATGTATATAAATTTATAAATACATAAATACACAAATATACACATATATACATACAGTGTATATGCATACATTCACATATTTAGACACACATATATATATATGTATAATATATATATATGTATATATATATATATGTGTGTATATAAATATATATATATATATATATATATACACACACACACACACAATATAACCCTTTCCATTCAAACACTGAGATTTACCAGATATTTACCATATACTGTACCTTTTAACCTTTATAAAAAAAATGTATGAATAATTTTTATTACATAGCGTATATATAAATGTAACACTTTATTTTAGTGTATTTATATTGTGTTTGGTGCACATTTTTTTTAGCCCTAAACCGACTGTACACTTTTCCTTTCAACTTTTAATACGCACGCAAGTTAGCACGGTCGCAATATTTCACTATCATGCCCACGCTAAACGTTAGCATACCACTTGTATTCTTGCCCAAAATGTTTAAGTATATGTTTAAAGTGCACTTTTTATGGTGCATGAAAGAAAACAAAATACATAAAAGCCCCTTTAATTTCAGTTATTTTAAAGATACTATGATTCATTTTAACTTTGCATGCATTTTTTCTGGATCACAAAAAAAAAAAAGGAAAACTGCTACTATGATATTATAGATAACACAAAAACATTTACTTTTCTTCATGATGAGCTTGCCCTGAACAACAAACAGGCAGCGTCTTGTCTTCCAAAATGATGAACGTCTTGCAATTTATGGAAACAGTTGTTAGATAAAGAAGAACAATATGCTTGAAAAATTCTTCACTTTGATATGTCAACTAGAATATAGAGTCGTCGAGAGCCTGTTTATCTCAGAATATTTATTTGTAGATTCTATCCAAAGAATTTATATTAAACTTGCAACTGACTTTATTCAACCAGTGAATGCTTCATTAAGAATACATTGCCTTGCAATTATGATTAATTAGATTGAATTTATGGAAGAATGTTATTTGTACAAATCAAAAAAAGGGCTGGTCATAGAAATTGATGGATGATGAAAGAGTTTGATAAATGAAGAAAGCAGCAGAACTAAATTGGATGTGTATTCATCCGTTTTCACTTCATACCTAATGATAAATTGAGTATGTCACATTTAACAATATATGTCTTAAGCACAAACTAAGCTCTTGCGCTATAATGGCTATGTCAGTTGCTTTGGATGTGATATTTGTTTAATAACTGCTACTCTATTTGTATCTATTTCTGCCTTGTATGTTACCATTCTGGTATTTTGGTTTTTAATATTCTAGGTTGTAAAAATAATTGAATAGATATCAGATAAAAAAATATTTTAATTAGTATATTTACTTGAAATGGATAACTTCTCTGCTAGATTAACTAATGATGGAGAAAGAGGAAACTATAAGGATAGAAATGAATCCTGAGGAGAATTGTATCCTCACCTTGCACTTTTGAAAAGCACCCAATAATTTTATCTTGTTTTTATGATTCTTAGACTTTACATTTTACTACAGTACAAAAGTACAATTTTATAATCTGTACTAGGTTGTATTTTGCCATTTAAACCTGAATAAAATAATTATTTTAAAAATAAAAAGGGTAGAAATTATTTTTTTTTTTTGCATATGTAGTGTAGTTTTATCACAATTCTACTGTATTCATTAAATAGGTTATATATATATTTTGTGTGATTTAACAATGCAGGGCTAAATTACAAGTGGAGCAAAAAATATTAGCACTATTGTGCACTAAAATTGCTCAGGTTAAATCAATAACACTTCTATTGTTGTGCTAACATTATATTATAGCATAGTTATATTTTACTGCTTGCGCCCCACTTATTAATGGCTGGGAGGACAAGGTTCGTTCTCGTGAACCTGACCATCTGGCCGCATGCACAAGTTGCTGTGAGTAGGGCTGTCAATCATCCGGATCACCTAAAGTGTGGCGTAGAGGTTAAGTCGCTGCAGCCTGAAAGCCTGAAACACTGGGATCCTGAAGCTGGTTTTGCAGCTCCACAAATTGTTTCCTATGACTTAAATCCGGATGTTGGATAGCACTAAATCCCTTATATACTAGATTTTTATGGGGGTGCGCTTAAGAAGTGCTGAACCTCCACTTAAGTTGTTGAGTTTGATATAAACAAAACAGAATAGTATATAGTTATAAAATCAAAATTGCATAAAATTCCTATAAAGGTAAAAAGTGATAGTTTGATAAAAACCTAAAATGAAATAGTGTAATTCAAAATACAAACATATTAGAAAATACATGGGAACATAAAACAAACGTGTGAGAGCACATTGCCCTTAAAGGGACATGAAACCCACAGTTTTTCTTTCATGATTTAGAAAGAGCATGTCATTTTAAACAACTTTCTAATTTACTTCTATTATCTAATTTGCTTCATTCTCTTGATATCGCTTGCTGAAAAGCATATCTAGATATGCTTAGTAGCTGATTATTGGTTGCTGTACATAGAGGCCTCGTGTGATTGGCTCGCACATGTGCATTGCTATTTCTTCAACAAAGGATATCTAAAGAATTGAGCAAATTAGATAAAAGAAGTAAATTGGAAAGTTGTTTAAAATGACATGCCCTATCTGAATCATGAAAGTTTAATTTTGACTAGGCTGTCCCTTTAAATCACATAAAGCCTATGAAGATGAATTGATGTAGCTACATAAAAGCATGCAGAGCAAGGTCTATATTTAATCCTTTGGGAGATAAGGATTCAAGTTCATAAATCCAAAAAGTCTCTCTTTGGCGTAGGATCCTCAACCTATTAGAGTGTTTATTTGGTGGAACGTCTTCAATGATTTTAACTTTTAGATAATCAGGGTTAGACCCATGTTTCATTTTAAAATGATGGGATACACTGTGTGTGTCTAATTCATGGGTTATATTATACTTATGTTCGCTGAATCTCTTGTGCATAGTCCTCTTAGTGCACCCTATATAAATCATATTGCAATTACAGCTTAACAGGTACTTACGTAGTGTACCTGTTAAGCTGTAATTGTATATATAAATCTACTACATCAAAAAGGGTAACTGTATTTTGTAAGCTAAAGTTTATACATCAGGGATTCAGTCATGATCAAGCGTATAAACAAGGTTTAAGGCACAAAATCAGTCCAAGAACAAACCAGGCAGAATAAACAGGAACAAAAGTTACTAGGATCATCAGACAAGAGTAACCAATCACCAAATAAAAGGAACTGCAGGTGTTTAAAAGGTGCTTGATTAGTAATGAGCGCCAGCTGAAAATTCAGGTGAGCTAGAATAGGAGTCAAATAAACATAATTACCACAGTGCAGAGATGCATTTAGTGACTTTCTAGTTATATTTCCACTGCAGCTTGAGGAGTAAGACTTGTTAGGGGTCTTACAGTCAGTGATTTTTTACACGCTACAAAGTTCAGCACTCAGTGGCCCTGCTCTGTGAGTTTGCATGGTCTACCACTTCGGGGTGGTCTATTATTGCTCATAGAGTTCACCAGGACAGATCTAGTAGAGCAGAAATTTCACAAACTGACCTGTGGCAAAGGTGGTATCCTGTGAAAGTGCCACATTTAAAGTCACTGAGCTCTTCAGTACAACTGCTTGTACTGCCAATGTTTGCCTATGAATATTTTCTTGCTATGTGCTATATTTTATGCACCTAATAACAATGGGTGAGGGGTGTCTACATACTTTTGGCCATATAGTGTAAGCCCCTTCAGATTCACGGCCAATCGGCCGCTAGCAGAGGGTGTCAATCAGCCCGATCGTATAGAATCGAGTGGATTGCAGACCGTAGCCTTAGAGGCAGCAGACCAGTTATGGAGCAGAGGTCTTAAGACCGCTGCTTCATAACTGCTGTTTCCGGCGAGCCTGAAGGCTTGCGCGGAAACAGGGGCATCAAGCTCCATTCGGAGTTTTATAATTCGGCCCCTATATATACATAAATAATCACTATAATCAGAACAAACTAAAGCCTTAAATACCCCTAACCCAAAAGATGTATAAAAAGAACCCAGAGGAAACAAAGGTACTGCTACTAAATGATACATTGCTGATTATAATAATTTTTACTAATGAAAATTAAAGAAATTAAAGAAATTAATATGTGGACAAAAATTATTAAAAAAAAATATAAAAATATAAATATTTACCACTCATCTAACTTCTGTGTACATTTTTGAGATTTATTTTAAATAATTGCTATTTATTAGGAACTTTTGTTTTGAAATACATACTGTATAGTCTCTTTGCGTTTTTAAATATTTAATTATGGTAATTTAAAATGGCAACATTGTGTTGAATAGTTTTCAATCCCTTTACGGATATGAAATATTCTCCAGTAACAATATAACTAAATACAGCACCAAATCAAGATTGTATTTTTGTTTTCTTGAGTGCCTGCCATCATGAATTCCAATGGATTGGCATATGTAGAATTTATTGTTTAGACTGGATAAAATAAAAATTGGGGAAAAAATCCCCATGGTGAATACTGAATGGACAAGAAACTGGCGTAAGTAAATACATATTGTCTCCTATCTCACATATCACTTCTGGTTGCCTAACCAACTGAACTAATTCCCGTCCATTAAGGTGTTGTGTGAAGTACTTAAAAATATTAAGTAATAAACAACTTTATGAAGTGTTACAGTAATTTACTGAATTAACTTGGGATCTTTTACTTAAAGCTGCTTTTATCTTAGTATTATAGAGAAGTGTGGGTGCAGTTCCTATGACAAATAAATACAATGCATTTAATATTAGTAGTACTGTGCTTATTCACTCCAGGGGTTCTGTTACCATCTGGTAAACTATTCCTCTGGCACTATTATACGCACAGCTGCTCAATGCGCCTCATTAATTTATAGTAAGCAAACTTCTGTCACGGATTCTAGCCAACATATTATTATTGCAAGCGTCTACTGGTCATTACTATTTAGGAACACCAAAAAACATGTGGCTCTGTATATATTACCAAGAAAAGTACAGGGAGAAATTGATTTCAACGATTTAATGAAAATCAAATAAAAAAAATAATACTGGGAGAGAATGAGACCTCTTGGGAGGCCGGATTGTGAACTGAGGACAGTTAAAGATTTTTTTAAAATAGTTTTAGAAAGAAAGGAAGACCAATGGGTGAAAAAAATGAAATATCTCCAACATAATAATATCAATATAGGCAAACAAATAAAATACATATTTATAGTACACCCACCCATTGTTTTCTCTAAAGCATCTGATAAAATTAAATAACGGCATATTTACAACAACCATATGATAGCTAGAGGGTCATGTAATGGTTGGTTTATATTGTTTTAGTGGGTGGTGCAGTCTACTTGACCAATCTATTTAGTTTTCTGGATTAAAAAAATATTGTTTTTCACAAACCATATGACATCTACAGGATTATTATTGAGTGTTGTTTCACTCAAGTAGCCTCCTTAGTTGGCTACTTAGTTATATGTGAACAGGGCATCTTTTAACAACCATTGAATATACACACCATGAAATTACTCACCATGTTGCCCGTTTTCTGGCTTGGTTCCTGTCCCTCTACTGCTCTGCTTCTATAACCATTAAATGAATGCAAGGGAAGTCATCATTTGTTTGTTTCCTTCTGGAATAAATTCTAAAGCAGGGGTGTCCAAACTTTGCTCTCCAGAGGTTTTGGAACTACATTTCCGATGATGCTCAGCCAGCATTTTATCTAGCTGAGCATCATGGGAAATGTAGTTCCAAAACCTCTGGAGAGCAAAGTTTGGACACCCCTGTCCTAAAGGAACCATTATGCTTGGTAATCCACTTACCAAACAATTGGTATATACCATCACAGCTAGAGACAAGTAGATGCTAACTAAATCAGTTTCATTAGTTAGTTTAAAGGGACCCTAAACACCAATTTTCATATAACTGCATGTAATAGACACTACTATAAAGAAGAATATGCACAGATATTGATTTCAAATCCAGTATAAAACCTTTTAAAAACTTACTTAGAAGCTCCCAGTTTGGCACTGTTGATGAGGTGAGGCTGGAACACCCACTGAAATGGGCTGGGAAAAAAGGAAGGACAGACTCTCCCCCTCCTCTCTTCCCTGCATTTGAAAAGACAGATTATATACACAGGACCGGCAGGAATGTATAGACATAAGTATACATCTAAAACTTTGGGGCTTGGTTAGGAGTCTGAAAATAAGCACAATGTTACTAAAAAATAAGCAAAACTATACATTGTTACAAAAACACTCCCGGATGGGCTATATAAATGGATAATCTACAAAACATTTATGCATAGAATAATCTAGTGTACAATGACCCTTTATAGAGGAGTAGAATGAGTAGGAAATAAAACAACAATTGGGAATGTTACAAAGTAACGCATTTTTATCTAAAAGTTACAGAATGCTGGGAGAGGCATTGTTGAATAGTTTATACTATTGCTTCTAGTTAGCAAAATCGAAGTCTTCGGTTTTTCCGTTATGATACCAGTAAATATAACTTTAAGTGAACGTCAGTCTAATCTAGGCAATTCAGGCATATTTAGAAGGTAAATATATCATTTTTATGTTTTGGATCCTACAGGAACTATCTATAGAAATTTGAGGTGTTAAACAATATTAGAATGAAGTTTATCAACAATTGGTAAATGAGAGTGGTGCATTAATCTGTTGAGCATGTCTATGTGTAATATAGTAATTATACTCTTGTTTCAAAAAGATTCACAGCTAGCTATTCATAAGTCTAAACCTAAATGACAATATAACTTTCTTTATATCTTGGATGTTGCATTCTCATTTACAATGGTCAAATAAGAGGGTCTTTGTTATTCTACCAGGCCGAAGGTCTGTTTGTCCATGTTGACATGCCTTATTGCACAAAATAAAGACTTGATATACTTACTTGATCATTTATCCTGTTCTGGTCTAATGGGATTCTGGAGTAGCCAACAAGCATATTCACTTAAAGGGACACTCAAGCCAAAATAAACGTTTTATGATTCAGACAGAGCATGCAGTTTTAAGACACTTTCCATTATCAAATGTTGTTTTATATTCACACTCTCTGGGGAACAAAATCCTACTTAGCCTGTGCACAAGCTCACCAGGTATATGTATACTAGTCTGTAATTGGCTGATGTCTGTCACATGATAAAAGGGGCTGGCAAATGGGAGAAAAAATTAATGGTCAGAAAAAAAACTACTGCTTATTTGAAATTCAGAGTAAGTGTTATTGGTTATATACTTGTTAATTATGCTATCCTACTGCATTGAGTGGGCCTTTAAGCCTTTCCAATGTAAAATGTATCTCCCAGTGCTGTAGTGGAGGGGAAACAAAGCATTCCCTGGGTATGTTCAGTTCCCTTCAGTGTGAGGAAAACCTGTGATTTAACCTCTCTATAATCTGCTGCCACACTGTCCTGAATGCAAATATTCCTGTCCAAACTTGGAAGTTTAAGGGAGATGAAATCCAAATTTTTTCTTTCATGATTCAGATAGAGCATGCAATTATAACCAACCTTCTAATTTACTTCTATTATCAAATGTTCTTTGTTTTCTTAGTAACCTTTGTGGAAAAGCAGGAAGGTAATTTCCGGAGCATTATATGGAAGCAGTTTTACAAGAATGTTATACATTTGCAAGAGCATTAGATGGCAGCAATATTTTTTACCATGCGGTGCTCCAGACGTGTACGCTAATATAATAATATAATATGATAATAAAAGTAGATTGTAAACTTTTTTTTTTAAATTGTAAGCTCTGTCTGAATCACAAAAGAAAAATGTTGGGTTTATGTCCCTTCAAGCAAGGTCAGGCCTTGACAAAGCTTGCAAGGTTTGTTTCAATAAACATTCTGTTGACTTCTAAATCAAACTGGTTTTCATTTATAAAAATACACCATGAATATTGGAAATAAATATTTTCATAATTAGTTAATAATAATAATAATGTTTGTGAATAATTTAGAAAGTGATGTCAGGTACCCTCAGATTGAAGTACAGAGGCAAGAGTGAGACTCATGTATAGGGGAAGGGGTGGGGTTTACTAGTTTTTATAAAACAAAGCTTGGTGCTACAGCCGAGAGATGGTCTTCCTGTGCTCCAGGCATCTGTCTGCATATAAAAAAACAGAAACGGAACACAATCGGTGCTCTGGTTCCATATGAAACCAGATGCCAGATCGTTACAGACGGTGACACTGTGTAAGTCACCGTCTGTAACGATCATCTGCTGGTGCCGGTGGGAGGTGTGGAAGGGAAAGCTGAAGGCTGGTGGGCGACCCAGCATTGAAGACCCAGTATTGAAGGGTGGAGGAAGGAGGGAGGGGAGGAAGTGGGATGGGCCCTACACTGCAGGAAAAAAAATGAAGGGAGAGGGAGGGATGGGGAACTACACTACAGAAAAAGGTGTAATGGGGGAGTGGCCCTAACTAACTGTCCCCGGAGGAGGAGGTGTGGGGACCACTACACTACAGGGGGAAAAAATTATTACAAAATAATATATATATATATATATATAAATATGTATATATATATATATATATATATATATATATATATATATATATATAGTTTTGACAGGTAAATAACCATAAACAAGAATTTCTATTTAAATAGAGTGATAGCAAAAATGTTAAACATTCTACAGTATTTTGGGCAAGTTCTTTGAAATTCCCCATAACAATAGGACGGTTACTACTCACAAGCTATTGTTTTTCTCTTGTGTCTGCAGGGCAGGTATCTTCAAAATTATTCCCTTATTTTAACCTCTTAAAATGATCAGTTATTGAATCTCTGCATCTTCACACTGGACGCCACCATCTTGGAGCTGATATTTGTTATGAAACTTTTAAACTGCAAAAAAATGCAAAAATGTAACACTTCTGTGCACTGTTATGTTAGCTAAACTTAAAGGGGCAGTCTAGTCCAAAATAAACTTTCATGATTCAGATAGAGAATGGAATTTTAAACAATTTTCCAATTTACTTTTATCACCAATTTTGCTTTGTCCTCTTGGTATTCTTAGTTGAAAGCTAAACCTAGGATGTTCATATGCTAATTTCTAAGCCCTTGAAGGCCGCCTCTTCTCTCAGGGCATTTTGACAGTTTTTCACCACTAGAGGGTGTTAGTTCATGTGTGTCATATAGATAACACTGTGCTCATGCACGTGGAGTTCCAGTGAGCAAGCTCTGATTGGCTAAAATGGATGTCTGTCAAAAGAACTGAAATAAGGGGGCAATTTGCAGAGGCCTAGATACAAGGTAATCACAGAGGTAAAAATTGTATTTATATAACTGTGTTGGTAATACAAATCTAGGGAATCTGTAATAAAGGGATTATCTATCTTTTTAAACAATACAAATTCTGGTGTAGACTGTCCCTTTAAGTGAAAGGTAACGCTGTCAAAAAGCAGATGTGTGAAAGTGCACTTCTTCGGTCACATGATGCAACAATACACAAGCTGCAAGATGGCGGCACCCAGTATAAAATGCAGCGCTTTAGCAATTAGACTCTTTAATGAGTTAAAATAAGAGAATGATTTTACAGAGAGTTGAAGGAATAGGAGGGAAAACAATAAGTAGTAACCGTGCTGCTGTAGTTCTCAGCTGCTTAATGTCCCTTTAAGATAACATTAAAAGTGATATGGCAATAATTATATAGAACTACAAGCTTGTGGGACCTATCCAAAAAGATCAGGGTACATTTTTAAGTTACCAAACCCTTAATCATACTAAACAATAAATATTATAACTTTTTTAAATAAACGTTCAGAAATTTGGCAGAGAATAATTAACCAATCACAATTTTTGTTCACTGATATACAATTAATTATAATACTAATTATACTGCTCTCTATTAGTCACAAAAATAATGTACACAAAATTAAATTTAATAATTGTAATTAGCCATATTATTTGTATTTAAAGGCACATGTTAAAACTTAAACTTGGATTGCTTAAGTTTTCTTGGTGCAAATTTCTAAAATGCAATTTAAAAAAAAAATAATAATTTTTATATTTTCTTTTATTGAAGTTTTCAGAAATTACATCAGTTGACGTTTGTAAAATCTCAACAACAATTGTGTTAGACTTACAGAATACTTTCCAGGTAAAATAGTGAGAACATGGATATAGACATTTTAATTACAGCCACTATCTTTAAATAATCTAAAAAAACAGCCGGCAAGCAAAAAATGTAAATAAAAATAATTAGATTAATATCTTGGCAAAATGAGAAAATATTAATGCAGATAGTGGTTATATTAATAAAACTTGAAAGAATACACAATAGAGATATTATCAGTGTAGAAAGAAAACACGTCTATAACAAAAATATACTTATATAAATGAAACCTCGTTTTAACAATATAAGGTCCTCCAAATGATCAATGGGTCACTCTTGGACATAGACATATATATATTGTAAGTGCATTGAAGCCTTTTGCAGTCAAGTAGATGAAAACATGTAAAAACATATTTATGCAATATTCATATTTAAAAGGTTTTAGCTATGTATTTACTGTAAATATTTAACATTCCAACATTTTTCTGGTGCTTTCCAGAATGTTGGAAGTTACAGTACTGGTAGGCAGTACCCATTGACATTTTACTGTATATGAGCATTGTGGATGTTGGACGCACAGAGTCATGTAGGGAGATGCAGTGATGTGGGTGTCCCTTAGACATTGTATGGATGGAAAGTGGGTGCATATAGAAGGGTCATGGGCAAGGTTCGTTCAGTCCCTTAAAACCGGGATTGGAAGAGGGCCATACCTCCCAACTGGTAACAATTCAGAAGGATTATGGTTGGGAGGTATGACCGGGATGGGAAGCAGGTCATTCCTCCAAACCTGTGGCAATTCTATAGGATGAGTGTTGGGAGATATGACCGGGACAGGAAGCGGGTCATTCCTCCAGTCCTGTGACTATTATGTAGGATGAGGGGTGGGAGGTATGACCGGAACGGGAAGCGGGTCATACCTCCAAACCTTTGACAATTTTGTAGGATGAGGGATGGTTGGGAAGTATGGTGCAGTATTGAGTTTGCACATCCTTCTAATCCTCTCTGGCTAATAAGGTGAACTGCCTATGTTACACCTCTACAAGTATGAAAATAGAACATTAATTTATTCAGGACAGGAAGATGAGCTTAAAAAAGCACTCTTAGAAAAAATGTCTCTTTAAGGTTTATTATAACTTTATCGGAATCTATAAATGACAACTTCAGATCTTTTATTGTGTTCTTTTTCCTAATAAAATGTAATATAATCTTCCTCCTAAATCAGGTCCAAACAGCGACAGGAATTTGCAGACTTTTTACAATATGCCAGGAAACCTACTACATCTGTTGATAATGCTTGGCTTGTATGTGATTCTACACCTTTAAATTGAAATATGAGTCATGTTCATTAAAAGTAAGATAGCTGCCTGTTTTATATTAGAAGCTATATAATGGTTACAACTTCCTGTAATAATGGGAGTGATGACTGCACAATAACACTTGAGTGTTCATTGAAAGTTAATTCGCAGCCTTTTAACTAATATGTTACATTTTAATCCCTTTTAACACAAATTTTAAATATACTTGGCAAAAAAAGCACTGTGATATTAAATAAAATACTTGATTCAGGTCCAGGTAGCAGATAATAAGGTTATTTGTTTTAAAGTTTAAGTTCTACATAAAATAAAAACAGAATTTATATATATACATAGTTTTTATCATTTATATTTATACTTTACATAGTATTCTGATTATATGTTATGGAGAACTTAGACTTTGCAACAATTATATATATATATATATATATATATATATATATATATATATATATATATATATATATATATATATATATATATTCAGGGGTGGAAAAATATCATGGTTTACTAGTCAGGGGTAAAAGGCTACTTGCCCAGAGGGAAAACGTTACTAGTCCTCTCAATGTTAAAGATAGGAAAAAGTCAAAGTTCTAACTTATCCGCTGCAATTTCGAAGTCTTCTGGGACTAGTGGACCACTGTAGATTGCAAGCCTTGTGTGTATATGTGTATATATATATATATATATATATATATATATATATATATACTGTATATTTAAACGTACAAATATTTGCACAACAGAGCAAATCAGTTGTGGCTTTACATTTAGAGGCCGAATTATCAAATGTCTGTTGGACCTGATCCGACAGTGCGGATCAGGTCCGACAGACATCGCTGAATGCGGAGAGCAATACGCTCTCCGTATTCAGCATTGCACCAGCAGCTCACAAGAGCTGCTGGTGCAACGCCGCCTCCTGCAGACTCACGGCCAATAGGCCGCCAGCAGGGAGGTGTCAATCAACCCGATCGTACTCGATCGGATTGAATTGTGGTGATTCCTGTCCGCCTCATCAGAGCAGGCGGACAGGTTTATGGAGCAGCGTTCTTTAGACCGCTGCTCCATAACTTGTGTTTCTGGCGAGTCTGAAGACTCGCCAGAAACACGGGCCCTCAAGCTCCATATGGAGCTTGATAAATGGGCCTCAATGAATCAGACAGTATTGACAATAAATAAAACACACAAACCTAGGCTGATACTAGCATGTCTAACAGTATCAAGCTGTAGGCGGACAAGTTCCACCTGCAATAGACACTTGGCAAAATTTAAGACTGCCGAAGAGCAATGCTGTTCAATCCTACCCCCTGCTTTTGGGCAATTAATTGAGTGAGAGCAGGGCCTGTCAATTACCACAAACAAGTGAGTTTGAGGTGGTCTATCTCTGCCACTTAGACTACTTCTTAAATTTGTGGTTGCAGAATGACTCTGAACTGCACGTCCTTTAATGTTACAAATGCATTTTGATACATTTTCAAATGAGTATACAATTTTCAAGTCCTAAAATATATCACATTAACTTGCAGTGGGACACTTGCAAGCTTTGGCCAGGGGACCAGTACAAGTCACATTAATTCTGGACAAACATCACTGTATAGTGATGATAATGAAGATTTATACACTGATAAACATAACACTGCACTATATGATAATGCAAATCATCTATACACTAATAACCATGCTACACTGTTTCATTAATGCAGAGTACCTATACACTGCTAACATTTATGCTGCACTATGATGTTGAGGGTTCATACAATAGCCTTGTCTAAGCTCACTGCAAACAACTGTGACAGCACTGCCGCTTGAGGGACAGGTAATGGGAGGTAAAGGGAAAGGGAAAGCAGGAGAGATCTCTCGGTCTGGCTGTGCTGTAGGAGACAGTGCAGCCGGACGTAGCATGCTTCACTCACTCTGCATCCTTCTGCTTTAGGAGAGCAGTGCACACACACACACTGTTTTGTGCCACCCACCTCTACTTTCATTACACTTTGGCTGCATGCAGGTAATGAAACTTTAAATATATTTTATAAAAAGTTCTGTCTGTGAGTGCTTGAGAGCATCTGGCTGCTGTGGTGCTTGATGACCCCCCTGCATCCGGGCCCCGGTGCTATAGCACCAACTGCACGCCAATAGTTTTGCCACTGCACAGGTCCATGAAAATGGACAACATTCAACCAAACTCATCCTTTAAATTAAAGGGACAGTAAACCTTAAAAATAATGTTATATAATTCTGCACATAGTGCAGAATTATATAACATTATATTAGCCAAACATTATAAAACATAATTGTACCTTATTAATTTAAAAAAACAAACGCTGTTTCACAGACCCGCTCTCTGCTCTCTGCTGAGCGGGTCTGTTATATTTAGTCAGCGCATCAGGCCAGCTGTATAGTCACAGCCCGGCCCGACTGCGCCATAGCACTAAGTGCAGCTCGCTCCAGTGCTATGGCGCGGTCGGGCCGGCCTGTGACTATACAGCTGGCCCGATGCGCTGACTAAATATAACAGACCCGCTCAGCAGAGAGCGGGTCTGTGAAACAGCGTTTGTTTTTTTAAATTAATAAGGTACAATTATGTTTTATAATGTTTGGCTAATATAACTATGTGCAGAATTATATAACATTATTTTTAAGGTTTACTGTCCCTTTAAAGGCACATGAATCCCAATATTTTTCTTTTATGATTCAGATAGAGCATACAATTACAAAGAACTTTCCAATTTACTTAAATGATCTATTTTGCCTCATATTCTTGGTATCCTTTGTGGAAGAAGCAGACATGCACTACTGAGAGCTAGCTAAGCACATTGGGTGAGTCAATGACAAGAGGCATATATGTGCAGATACCAATCAGCAGCTGTCTCTCAGTAGCGCATTGCTGTTTCTGAGAACAAAGCAAATTAGATAATAAAAGTAAACTGGAAAGTTGTTTAAAATTGTATCTGAATTATGAAATGATGTCACTTTAAGTCTTGTTTAAAAAGTTGCTGCAACTTCACATCTTGAAAATTGCAGAATTCAAAAAGATTTGTACTCCGCATTTTAATCAATGGAGCTGCAGCTATCTTGCAAAGTTAACTGGCATCCCAAATATGCCTACAGCACATTACTAAACAAACAAAAGAATAGAAGACCGCTGCTCCATAACCTGTCCGCCTGCTCTGATGAGGCGGACAGGAATCGCCGGAATTCAACCCGATCGAGTACGATTGGGTTAATTGACACCTCCCTGCTGGCTGCGATTGGCCGCGAATCTGCAGGGGGCGGCGTTGCACCAGCAGCTCTTGTGAGCTGCTGGTGCAATGCTGAATACGGAGAGCGTATTGCTCTCCGCATTCAGCGAGGTCTTGCGGACCTGATCCGCACTGTCGTATCAGGTCCGCAAGATCTATGATAAATAGGCCTCAAAAGCTCCATCTATAAAACATAATCTCCAACATATGCACAAAAAAGAAAACCCGGAAGGAGTTAAAGAGAAATCAATGAAATATTAAAATGAGCCTGTAGAATGCCCCAGCTGTTTCTGAGATAGATAAATAAATTTCCACTAGTTCTGGACAACTAAGAATTTGCAGTGCACAAGTAAAAATTCTGTTTATGTCTTTATCTTTCTCTTTGGACTAGTAACAGCCCATCCCATTTAGAAATCCTTCAATTACTGAAAGTATTGTATATATGGTTGTCACCTCAGCCATGTTTTCCTAGACATTTATGAGTTATACATGTTGCAGGATGTGCAGGTAGGAACATGAATTTCAACCCTGGACAGCACACAAATAGTGATACTAAACAGGACTATTCATGTTCCTCTCTGCACACCCTGCATCATGTATAACTCATAAGTGTCCAGGAAAACATGGCCGAGGAGACATGATTGTGTATATGATCGCAGCTGTAGTGGAGAAGCATCCATCTTGCATATCATGCTGCAGTGGTTGCTGTCTTGTGATCATACTAAGCACAGAAGTTTACTCATGGTGGCCAAAGCTATTACTTGTCTTACACACATAACATATGCTTGTATGTGTGTGAATACAATATCAAATGGCAATATTAATACTTTAGACTAAGTTATACATTGTATATCAGGCATGCCCGGAGTGAGCAGGGTCCAAAACTTGAGCCCTATAATTTTGGGGGCCCCACACTGTCATGCCAGTGCTGGGGAATGGGGTGGGGGCCCCGCAAATTTTTCTTGCCCAGGGCAGATTGTTAACAGATTCTAGAGTGCTATAAACATAGGGAAACATATATTAATAACATTTATAAAATGCAATAATAATCCAGAGCAGTAGGTGGAGGGCCCTGCCCTTGAGTTGACTTTTGTATCTCACCTTGAAGGTTATTTAGAGAATAGCCAGGATGTTTAAAAAGATAGGTAATCCCTTTTTTACCCATTCCCCAGTTTTGCATAACCAACACTGTTATAATAATATACTTTTTACCTCTGTAATTACCTTGTATCTAAGCCTTTGCAGACTGCCCCTTATATCAGAGGTTTTGACAGACTTGGATTTCAGCTAATTAGTGCTGACTCTTAAATAACTCCACGTGCATGAGCACAATGTTATGTATATAAAACACATGAACTAATGCTCTCTAACTGTGAAAAACTGTTAAATGCATTCAGATAAGAGGCGGCCTTCAAGGGCTTAGACATTAGCATATGAGCTTACCTAGGTTTAGCTTTCAACAAAGAATACCAAGAGTACAAAGCAAATTTGATGATAAAGTAAATTAGAAAGTTGTTTAAAATAACATGCCCTATCCAAATCATAAAAGTTTAATTTGGAATTTACTATCCCTTTAATTCACTTATTCAATCTGGATTGCAAATGGATATACTCACTATGATCATTATCAACCTAAAGTTTTATTTTAAAAGGGCAGGGAACTTGGAAAACAGGTTATTTGCAAGTAATAATAAAAAAAAGACAATTTAAATTCACTCAAACCTGTAAAGTGTATATTAAATGTAATATAAATAGAAGTACAGATAAGGATGTTTCTTATTCACTGTTTTATGCCAAAAGCAATATGGTCGGTCAAGCTTTCTTATTGGTATGAGAAAGATTTTGTGAAATCCTGCTAAATACAGAAGGTGAGAAATAAGATCATAATAATTTTGACGAATTTCATAATAGTGAACAAGCCGCTCTGCATTATATAATAATAGAAAATTAAATGTTTTGGAGACGTGTTTTTGTAGAAAAACGTCTATTAGACAGAGAAGCTATATGGATAAATATATATAAAACACTCAGATTTCATTTGCAAATGTCTTACATTTTATTATTGTTTTTTTATTGTTTATTTTTAATAATTTTGTCAGTCTCTTCTTTTTTGGAGGTATTTTATTGATTTCTTTCAATATATTATAGGAAGGATCTTTATGCACACTTTATATGTACAAAACATATATATATTATTTAAAAATCTAGTATTATTGCTTTCTAATAGAAAATTAATAATGTTGAAATGTATATATAGATTTTAATAAAATAGATAAATATATAAATGATTGGTAAAAAACCCCCATATAATCTGTTGAAGATAAATATAATTACAAAAATGTATTAATAGAAAGTATTCCCCTTTAATTCATTTTTAAAGTTTTTAGTTTTATTATTTCTGACTTTTAAATTGTACTCACACAAGGTACCATTTGAATGTTTTAATTTCAATTACAATTAGTTGGTTTTGAGGTAATTACAGAGTAAATGTAGGCCTTGAGAAATGCATCTTGATCTGCTGACACACATTAATGGGAAGTGACATACAGGTGAAACTCAAAAAATTACAATATTGTGCAAAAGTTCATTTATTTCACTAATGCAACTGAAAAGGTGAAACTAATATATGAGATAGACTCATTAAATGCAAAGCAAGATAGTTCAAGCCGTGATTTGTCATAATTGTGATGATTTTGGCTTACAGCTCATGAAAACCCCAAATTCCCAATCTCAGAAAATTAGAATATTGTGAAAAGGTGCAATATTCTAGGCTCAAAGTGTCCCACTCTAATCAGCTAATTAAGCCATAACACCTGCAAAGGGTTCCTGAGCCTTTAAATGTCTCTCAGTCTGGTTCAGTAGGAATCACAATCATGGGAAAGACTGCTGACCTGATAGTTGTGCAGAAAACCATCATTGACACCCTCCATAAGGAGGGAAAGCCTCAAAAGGTAATTGCAATAGAAGTTGGATGTTCCCAAAGTGCTGTATCAAAGCACATTAATAGAAAGTTATGTGGAAGGGAAAAGTGTGGAAGAAATAGGTGCACAAGCAGCAGGGATGACCGCAGCCTGGAGAGGATTGTCAGTAAAAGGCCATTCAAAAGTGTTGGGGACTTTCACAAGAGCCACCACACACAGACGGATCCTGGATTTGGGCTTCAAATGTCGTATTCCTCTTGTCAAGCCACTCCTGAACAACAAACAACGTCAGAAGCGTCTTACCTGGGCTAAAGAAAAACAGACCTGGTCTGTTGCTCAGTGGTCCAAAGTCCTCTTTTCTGATGAGTGCAAATTTTACATCTCATTTGGAAACCAAGGACCCAGGGTATGGAGGAAGAATAGAGAGGCACACACTGCATGATGCTTGAAGTCCAGTGTGAAGTTTCCACAGTCTGTGTGGATTTGGGGAGCCATGTCATCTGCTGGTGTTGGTCCACTGTGCTTCATTAAGTCCAGGGTCAACGCAGCCGTCTACTAGGAGATTTTGGAGCACTTCATGCTTCATTCCACAGACGAGCTCTATGGGAATGCTGACTTCATTTTCCAGAAGGACTTGGCACCTGCCCACACTGCCAAAAGCACCAAAACCTGGTTCAATGACCGTGGGATTACTGTGCTTGATTGGCCAGCAAACTCGTCTGACCTGAACCCCATAGAGAATCTATGGGGCATTGCCAAGAGAAAGATGAGAGACATGAGACTGAACAATGCAGAAGAGCTGAAGGCCGCTATTGAAGCATCCTGGTCTTCCATAACACCTCAGCACTGCCACAGGCTGATAGCTTCCATGCCACGCCGCATTGAGGCAGTAATTGCTGCAAAAGGGGCCCAAACCAAGTACTGAGTACATGCAGTATGCGTGCTTATACTTTTCAGAGGTCCAATATTGTTCTACAGGTATGTACAATCCTTGTTTTATTGATTGCATGTAATATTCTAATTTTCTGAGATTGTGGATTTGGGGTTTTCGTGAGCTGTAAGCCAAAATCATCACAATTATGACAAATCACGGCTTGAACTATCTTGCTTTGCATGTAATGAGTCTATCTCATATATTAGTTTCACCTTTTAAGTTGTATTAGTGAAATAAATTAACTTTTGCACAATATTCTAATTTTTCGAGTTTCACCTGTATGTAAGTGAGAACCAGCAGCTATCAAACTTAAAGGGAAATTCATCAAGATTGCTGGCGGACAAGTTCTCAAGAAGAAACTGCACGCCTGCATTTGCCATTTGTGAAAACAGCATCTGGTGGCAAAATTTAACATTGCACAGGAGCCCATCAGTGCGAGAGCAGGGAAGGTCAATCACCCCGATCAAGTGAGTATTGCAGTGATTGATCTTGCCACTTCTGAGGTGGCAAAGAGTAATTATAAGACAATTGATCCTAGAATAGAGTGTGTTTAACCCCCGCAAAAGGGTTAAACAAACAATAGAAATACAGCTCCGGACTTGCAGAGCACTGCTGGTCTGGAGTGGAAAACACTGCTGATCCAATGAGCAGCGCAAGTCACATGACTCAGATGTGGAACTAGTTCTGCTGATTGGATCAGCTGCATTTTCTGCTCGGGACCAGCAGTGCTCTGCAAATACTGAGCAATATTTCTGCTGTGTATTTAACGCTTTTCTGAGGATTAAACACACAGTAGTCTAGGGTCAATAGTCTTAAAATTACATGCTTGAACAGATTAGATCATTTAATTTTTTTGACTATAATCACCCTTTAAAACTGTTGTATGTGAATTATTTGTTAAGTTATTTTAACATATGACTGGACTTTATACAAGGTTTTTAAAATACTATGATATGACTTAAAAGGGATTAAGAGTATATATTATTCAATTGTGTAGGAACCAGTTGTGGCTATCGGTACATGTAACTTCTAAGTTTGGGGATAATTTTATATAATCCACTTTTTGGTTTTATTTTTCCCATCAATAAATTACATACAACTTAATTTTATAGATGACCCAACCAATGCAGAAGGTACAATGTCCTTGTACACTAATAATTCTAATAAAAATGTTATTGGTTGAATCAACAGCGTGTAAGCACATTCAATTCTTTGATTTTTTAATTTTTTTTCTTATACAGCTCTAAAGCTTCATGTTCCTTTTTCACAGACAAATCTTTATGAAGAAACCAATTAAGTATTATGATGTTAAAAACTTTTCCCCAATTAACATTCACTTTCCTAACTTAAGGTTTATTACCATCTCCGGAAAAACATAATTGGCAATGGTGATAAATTTAAAGGTATAATAAAAAAAAAGAAGAAAAGGATATTCCAAGACTTCCTAGCAGAAATGAACTGATGTTGGCATCACACAGGAACATTACTGGAGGGGTAGTAATATTAATTTATTAGGAGCGATTAGTGAGGCTTTTAATTAAACATTTACTGTAATCCATTACTAGTATCAGGCTTGTTTTGCAGTTTCTTAATAGCCATAACTCTATTGTTCACTGAAATTGAGACTTCTCTTACCTGATATGAAGGGCAGGAAGGTTATTTGAATTGAGCCGCTCTAAAAAAACAAATAACGGAGACCTCAGCTTGAAATCTTCTTAAGATCTTTTCATTCAACCTGGGCATTTATCTCTGCACACAAACCTGCTTGTGGAACCACTGGAAAATGGGATTTCTTTATTTTTTTTATTCCCTTTTTCTGTATTGTCTCCCCCTTCCTCCAATTTCTCCTGTTCACTTTTCATCCCAGGTTCCTATTAGTTTCCTCTTTCAATAAGACTGTCCTAGCTACATTGAAAGTGCTTTTTAATGTAGGAGATGTACTTCAGTCATAACACCAGGGTCACTCTCTGAGTAACATTTTATAGGATTGATTAAACTTTAGTACCATAACCGTTGACTTTAAATGCCTAGGAAGAGTCTCAGAGTGCTAAGCTAAGGATAATTTATACTTCACAGGTTTTTTTTTTATATCAAACAGTGATAAGAGCTTAATGTAGTTTGAGAAACAGACATTTATTTTCCCACACCTTCAACTGAAATGACTGTAACATGTAAAAATGAAATAATGTCTTTTACACTAATTAAGTAAAATTACAGTAAATAACTATATAACAAAACGTCTCTTAAATGTATAATTGTGAGGATTAATATATTTTTCAACTTCTTTGGTGCCCTAACAAATGACCATTTTTTTTCTCTTATTGAAGGTGTTTATTCTTAAACACAGTGAACTAGACAATTTATTAAAGCGCCAAAATAGTAAAAAAATGACATGCTCTGCTTTAAAGGGACAGTCTACTCTAGAACTTTTATTGTTTAAAAAGATAGATAATCCCTTTATTACTCATTCTCCAGTTTTGCATAACCAACACAGTTATAGTAATACACTTTTTACCTCTGTGATTACCCTAAGCTTCTGCAGACTGCTCCCTTATCTCAGTTCTTTTGACAGATTTGCATTTTAGCCTTTAGGTTTAGGCATATATCTGAATAGGCGCAATATATAATATTGGATTCTAAGAATCAGCAGTATTTCCCATTATAAATTCCACCATCAGTTAAGTAGTTAATCGATTTTAAAGTTACATGACCTATTAACCTATTAAAATTTAAAGAAAATAAGCAGAGACGTCTCTGACACTTTTTCACCACCAGTCTCTTCTGAATTTATGCAAATATTTACAAAGTACAAGCACCTAACCCCTATCACAGATTTACAAAACAAAAGTAATAAATGAGGGACTTGTCCTAAAATCTTTGTATTGCCTTTAGTCCTTTACTTTTTGCATAGCTGTGAAAAACTGTCAATAAGCACTGAGATAAGAGGCAGCCTTTAAAAGCTTAGAAATTAGCATTTGAGCCTACCACGTTTAGCTTTCAACAAAGAATACAAAGAGAACAACACAAATGTGATGATAAGTTGGAAGTTGGAGTTGGAAAGTTGTTTAAAATGGCATGCCCTGTCTGAATCATGAAAGTTTAGTTTTAACTAGACTGTCCCTTTATCTCCATAAAGGAGCTAAACAGACAGTAGAAATACCACTCGGATCCACAGAGCCCATCAAGCGGATCTGCTGACAATTCCATCAGCAGCGCTAGTCACACAACTTGGCTGTGTAACTTTTGCTGCTGATTGGGTCAGCAGTGGCTTCCACCCAGGACCTGCTATGCTCTGCTGGTCCCAAGCCGGAATACTACTGTGTGTTTAACTCCTTTGCAGGGTTAAACACATGGTAGTGCAGGGTCAATAGTCTTAAAATGACATGCTCTATCTAATTTTACGTCTTGTACGACCCTTTAAATTAATATACAACTCCCTTGTTGGGTTATGTAAAGATAACTATTAAAATGATAATCCTTTTTATATCAAATGTAATTAACATATATGTCCTTTATCCTAATGTCACTTCATTTACTGATTTCAAGACAATATGGGCATACGATTTTCTATTCGTCTATATCTACAGTTTTTAAATCTAGTTATCAATTATAGATGCATTTTGCCATTTCCCTATATATTTTTAATTAGTGATCTTAAAATGTAGTGAAACGCGATTTTACCTCAAAACTAAGGAAATAAACTTAGGTCATAAGTAGCCGTATTACCAAAGAGCAAAATGGCAAATTAAACATTTTAAAGGAATATAAAAGTGCAAAAATAATATGGTCTAATATGTAAGTTGCACATAACTATGTGTTTAACTCTTTTAAAGGGGTTAAACACATACGCCTAGATTACGAGTCTTGCGTTAGGGTTGAAAAGCAGCGTTGAGAGGTCCCAACTCTGCTTTTTAATGCCCGCTGGTATTACGAGTCTGGCAGGTACAGGTGTACCGCTCATTTTTTTCCCGCGACTCGAGCATACCACAAATCCACTTACGTAAATTGCGTATCCTATCTTTTCAATGGGATTTGCCTAACGCCGGTATTACGAGTCTTGGAAAACGTGAGCGGTACAACCTGTCCTGTCAAGACTCCTACCGCATTTAAAAGTCAGTAGTTAAGAGTTTTATGGGCTAAAGCCGTAGCATAAAACTCTTAACTAAAGTGCTAAAAAGTACACTAACACCCATAAATTACCTATTAACCCCTAAACCGAGCCCCCCCCACATCGCAAACACTATATTAAACATTTTAACCCCTAATCTGCCTAACCGGACATCGCCGCCACTTCAATAAATGTATTAACCCCTAAACCGCCACACTCCTGCCTCGCAAACACTAGTTAAATATTATTAACCCCTAATCTGCCACCCCCAACGTCGCCGCCACTATATTAAATTTATTAACCCCAAAACCTAACCCTAAGTATAACCCTAACCCTAACACCCCCTTACTTAAATATTATTTAAATAAATCAAAATAAAATTACTACAATTAAATAAATTATTCCTATTTAAAACTAAATACTTACCTATAAATTAAACCCTAAAATAGCTACAATATAACTAATAGTTATATTTGTATCTAGCTTAGGGTTTATTTTTATTTTACAGGCAACTTTGTATTTATTTTAACTAGGTAGAATAGTTATTAAATAGTTATTAACTATTTAATAACTTCCTAGTTAAAATAAATACAAATATAGATTAGGTGTAAATAGTTTAATAAATTGTAAATAATTGTAGTTAATTTAGGTAATTTATTTAATTATAGTGTAGTGTTAGGTGTAATTGTAACTTAGGTTAGGATTTATTTTACAGGTATATTTGTATTTATTTTAACTAGGAAGTTATTAAATAGTTAATAACTATTTAATAACTATTGTACCTAGTTAAAATAAAAACAAAGTTGCCTGTAAAATAAAAATAAATCCTAAGCTAGCTACACTGTAACTATTAGTTATATTGTAGTTATCTTATGGTTTATTTTACAGGTAAGTATTTAGTTTTAAATAGGAATAATTTATTTAATAATAGTATTTTTATTTAGATTAATTTAAATTATATTTGTTAGGGGGGGTTAGGGTTAGGCTTAGGTTTAGGGGTTAATAACTTTATTATAGTGGCGGCGACGTTGTGGGCAGAAGATTAGGGGTTAATAATTGTAGGTAGGTTGCAACGACATTGGGGGCGGCAGAATAGGGGTCAATAACTATAATGTAGGTGTCGGCGATGTTGAGGGTGACAGATTAGGGGTTCATAACTATAATGTAGGTGGCGGCGGTGTCCGGAGCGGCAGATTTGGGGTTTGCAATATAATGTAGGTTGCGGCGATGTTGGGGGCGGCAGATTAGGGGTTAATAAGTGTACGATTAGGGGTGTTTAGACTCGGGGTTCATGTTAGGATGTTAGGTGTAGACATAAAAAGTATTTCCCCATAGGAATCAATGGGGCTGCGTTAGGAGCTGAACGCTGCTTTTTTGCAGGTGTTAAACTTTTTTTCAGCCGAATCAGCCTCATTGATTCCTATGGGGAAATCGTGCACAAGCACGTTTTGCCAGCTTACCGCTACCGTAAGCAGCGCTGGTATTGAGGTGAAATGTGGAGCTAAATTCTGCTCTATGCTCACTTTTTTGCGGCTAACCCCGGGTTTCTAAAGACCCGTAATACCAGCGTTACTGTAGGTGAGCGGTAAGGAAAAACTGTGCGTTAGCACCGCACACCATTACCGACAAAAAATCTAGCCGATAGTTAAGTGAGCTGCAGGGCAGCAATGAACTACTGAGCACTGAACACGTCTGTGAGCTAATGACAAGAGACAGATGTGTGTAGTCACCAAACACCAGCAAGCTCCCAATAGTGCATTGTCGATGACGATATGTACATATTTTTTTTTAACAAAGGATACCAAAAGAACAAAGTACATTTCATAATAAAAGTGAATATAAAAATGTCTTAAACTAAAATGAGCGCTTGACTTATGCAAGTTTATTTATGGCTTTCCTATCCATTTAAGCAAACTATGAATCTCAAGACTAGTGCAAGTTACTTGTTGAGACAAGAGATCTAAAAATGATCTGCAGTCACCAGCAAATTTAAACTACCCAAATAAGGGCTCAATTTCAAATGGAGCACTAAATTATCGGGCGCCCGATAAATAACCAGCTATTACAAGTGGCTGGTTATTGCTACCGCGAACTTGCGTTAGCAATTAGCACTCAGAAAATTAACCAGAGATTAGATCTCTAGCTAATTTTCTAAAAGTGCCCCAATTGTCCCTCACAATAGGGGGCATTATATTTTTTTATTAGAATAGTTGGTGGGAGTAGGGTTTAGAAAAAAAACGGCACTGAATTGTGCCTTTACATTGCGGTCTATGGGAACTGTGTATTCCAAGTAAATACATTTGTATACGCTCCACTTTTAACCCTAAGTCTTGCTGAAAAAAATAAAAAATATGTTAGTATATCTGGTAAAACAATTGTATGTCAACTCAGCTGATTTTTTATTTCCTTTTCAAAGCCATTCAAATTCATTATGATAGCTGCCTTTTTAGTAGTAAAAATCAGTAAATGAATTCACACAAAATCTAGTTAAAGGGACATAAAACATACAATTTTTCTTTCATTAGTCAGATAGAACATACAATTATAATATCTCTCCAATTTACTTCTATTATCAAATTTTCATCTTTTTTTTTATTATTATCCGTTATTGTCTGCAGCACTATAGGGCAGCAGTTTTGCAACAATGTTAGACATTAGCAAGAGCACTATATGGCAGCACTATTTCCTGTCACATAGTGCTCCAGACGTGCACGCCACCTATCTAGATATCTCTTCAACAAAGACTAAAATAAGAACCAAGCTAATTTGATAATAGAAATAAATTGGAAACTTTTTTAAAATTGTATTCTCTAGCTAAATAATTTTATGAAAATGTCCCTTTAATCATGTGAAAAGATATAAGCAAAAGGCAAGTCACAACCTTGTCAAATTTCACTTTGATTTTTTTTCACTGACCGTAATGAAAAAAAAAAGTTCTATGTGATTGAGGGGTCGATCACAGTTCTCGACAAAAACTCAAATTATTTATCTACAAAGAGCCCCATAGACTATAATGGTGGTTTTCTGTAGAAAAAACATTAGATACATTTTTTTATAGGGATTGTGATTGACCCCTTAATGTTTATAAAGAGGGCCTAATAATTATCAATTAATGATGTGA